>NC_060274.1:87570435-87598783 GCF_021613505.1 Equus quagga | reverse complement strand
GGGCAACCACCCCGTCAAGACACAGAATCTCATCATCCCAGAAAGTGCCTCTGTTCAGACTGCTATGACCAAACATTGGTTCTGCCTGCTGAATTGAAGGGGATGTTTCTGAAGGTAGCATCTAACGCGGGCACTCAGTAAATGTTTGCTGACTTCATCTTAGAATCATGGAAGTGGAGGGAATCTCAGCAGTCATGTATTTAAAAACTCTCATTTTACAGATGAAGAAACTGAAGTCCATAAACATTAGGCAATGTGCTCCAGGTTACACACCTAATAACCATCAGGGTCAAACTGAAACTCAGGTCTCTTGATTACCAGATATACTTTGCTGTTGATCAAGCAGACAGTGGTAAAGGAGAATCTATCACAGCTGAAAGTACGAAGGAATATTAGGAATACTGTATATAAAGTTCCTCTACCAGATGAGACAGAGGACAAGGACTTGTACAAAACATACGGTGGAATGACAAAGACTGGCCTTCTGGATGAGACGATATAAATGGAACATTATTTATTGGTAGGTTACTGAAAATATATACAAACATGATATCAAAGCTACAAAAAATATTTTCTTGCAAGAAAAAAATTAAAAACTTCCTAACAAATGATTTAAGTCAATTTATTTTAATGAACTCTACCCTAGCAATCTTTTATACATTAATTTATTTTTAACATTTCAACACTGAACTTTTTCTTTTTTTTCCTGAGGAAGATTTGCCTGAGCTAACATCTGTGCCGATCTTCCTCTATTTTTCAGAATGTGGGCCATCAGCACAGTGTGGCCACTAACAGAGCAGCGAGTTTTGTGCCCAGGAACAGCGTACTGAACTTAACTACTAGGCCACCAGGACAGGGCCCTCAATACCGAACTTTCACATGGCAAAAAAGATTCCAGTTTCTAGGAGTGCACCAAACCCACCAAGCAGAGCTGACAAATTACTAACATCACCAGTGAAGGCCATGGGTGCAGGAACAGGTTTCATTAACAACCCTGTAGTCATTTCCTTATACATGAATACACAGCATACCTCGTGACCATGAACATCAGTTGGATGAAGAAAATACAAGTGCAGAGGGCCATATTTCAAATCCAACTGGACACCCACACATAATTTATTCAGAAGTCAGACTTTTGATAATTTAGTTACCTAGAACACTGCCAAGAACCAGAAAAAAGTGAGAAAAGCATCTATCAGCCTAACCAGCTATCATGAAGCTCCCAATAATATACCAAAGAGAAATATTTAGGGCGTCCTTCAAAAACTATGAGTAAGTCATTTTATTTCATACACAGTTCTAACGCATTTAGTAGATGTGGTCTCCCAGTCCATGGAAGAAAGGAGAAATGCAAAATGAGAAAGCAGGGAAGGGAAGCTGGAAACTACAGTGCAGTTTCAGGTCAACACTGAGGAGTAACTGCTAACTGCTCTGTCATCTCCCTCTCTCTGACTGGCTACCCAAAGCCCAGCTGAGGCAGAGGCAGGTGCGAAATGCTCTATGTTAAAATAAACTGAGAATGCCACATTAAGGCAGAATCATCCAGACTAACTTAAACTGTATGTGGTATATTCTGCTCAAAATCCATTTTAACAAGATGTCCATGAAAAAAAGATGGCTTAAAATGAAGTCTCCACACTTAAGAAAAAAGGTGCAAAGATTTAGTCACAAGGATGTTCTTTGCAGCACTATTCAAAATAGTAAAAAATCAAAATGCCACCTAAGTTCTAAAAAGGAAACCAGTTAAATATTTCTATAAAATATTATTTAGCTATTTAAAAATGTTATAATATTTATTAATATGGAAAGATATTAATGGTATATTGTTACATAAAAAGGCAGGTCATAAAACTTGATTACAATATAACACATTTTTGGAAAAAGCTACGTATAGTCATAAAAAATAACTGGAGAACTGGAGGGATATTCATCAAGGTGTTAAGACCAGATTTATCTAGGATACAGGATTTTAAGTGATAGTTTTCTCTATATTTCTTCACTTTTCTTCTACAGTGAGTACACATTACTGCTGATCAAAAGAAGTGTTATTTTTTTAAACAGGTGGAATACAATCTAAAAATTGTCAAAAATATCAATTTAAATAACATCCTCTAAAAATATCCTAGGGAGAAACTGAGTTCTTAATCTGATGGCATCTTAACCAAAGAATATAATAGGACTAGCGCCTCTCAAAATTATTAAGTAAATAAAGACTCCTCTCCCTATATGTCTTCATCTTCCTCCTGTAGCGCCCATCCCTAGTAGACCAGGGCCCTTCTGCGATCTTCCCTTATCTGGCAAAATCTGTGCTCAGCGAAGGATCTGAATCACCTTAATAACATGGAGGAGAGGGTTACCCTGATACATAAGCATTTTACTAGGGATCAAAGACTTAAGCCAAAGAAAGAAATTTAGGCACTATTCTGCACTTTCTAGCTACCTGGAGGGAATTATAGGAGGACCAAAGAATTTTCCTGATATTTCTAAATTTCCATTACACAGGTTGATACCCACTCTGCTTAGCTGTGAAGCCAAGGCCTAAATGAAAATGATTCCACCGCTCTGTGTTAATGTTGCAGCCCTGCAAAGTCAGAGACTATCATCACTTCAGCATACAAAAGGCATGGCTAACATCAGGAAAAAACCTCCACCACAATATTTAAGTTCAAGAAATAAAAGTGCTGTGGAGGGCCAGAAAATACAATCTTGTTTCAGGACAGTTTCTCTAAGTACCTAAGGAGTCTTTAGATATTATTCTTCCCTAATCGCTAACTCTCCAAAAGTTTGTTCTTTCTGTTTCAAAGGTCTACTTATTCCAACAAGAGTCACAAACAAAACCTCCTCAATGTTTCATCATTGTCATCACAGGATTCCATCAACAGCAGGTGCCAAAACTACATGCTTGTCAGCCAGCCATCTGTCCCCAAAACCTGAATGGGCCAGGGCTTGACACTATCACCCTAACATAAACCAACCCCCTCCCACCATCTCCTCAACCCATCCCTGAATTTGCAATGCAACACCTTGCTACTTAAGGAAACTTTCCTGTGATCAGCTCACTCAGACCAACAGGAAAATATATTGTTTTCTTCACCACTTCTAGTTGCTTTATTCACTGTGAAACTAGTGTAAACATGAGTTCTAATTCTTTCATAATTCTACTTTTTTAAGAAGCACAGTCTGGTAAAGCCAGTTTATTCAAGAATTAAAACTGCTAGCAACGTACTATACAAAGCCATGAACTCAGAACAGTGGTCAAAAATCAAGTAATTCCAACTTTTCATAACATCACTTTGGAAAATAACTATTCCCTATTAACTTGAGTGTTTAAAAAAATTCCAGTCTATGAAAGAACCAAAAAGTTTATTTGATATACACTTGATTATTTTGCCAAAAACTATGCTAATCTGACAAATGCAGTGTATATATTTACTGCTACAAAGCAAATAATAAACAAAAGTCTGGAACACAATCTATAACAAGCAAACTACTACAGAGAAGGTGTCCTTAAATGAGCTCATGTCAAAAAGTCTCATTGCAGGTAAGTTTTTAAGGAAGAAGTGTCTTTTGCTAAAGGCTAACTTTAAAAAAATTTCAGAAAAACAGAATGGATAAATATTTCAAAACTATTTTCAACGTCATGGTAGTACTTTCACTAAAAATGTTCTAAATAAGCATATCAATAAACTAGAATAATCACCATTAGAAACTAACATGTTATTTACAGAAGAATTCATTCCTACAAATTACCCAAATAAAACTGAAAAAATGAAGTGATAAAGTTAATAGATGTTGATTTTAATATAAGTGAAGAAATTTTTCATTTAAAATACATCTGAAGGCCTCAAAGGTGGAAAAAATACAGGAAACAAGATGAATGAATACCTACACGTCTAGTTTGGGGATCTTCAACACAGTTGTATTAGAAGGTGGCTTTATCCTTGAGGTCCACGTGAACTGGCCTGACTGCTTTATCACGCCCTACAGAGCACCTCTGTAGCAGAAGAGTCTAAAAGATTTAGCATATTTTCCCATGTAAAGTTATCGTGCTTAACCCAGTAGACTGATGAAAGGAATTACGTTTAAACAAAGGTTTTACTTTGGTTCACCTGAATCTAAAAATTACAAATTACAACCAAGTATGGGAATTTTCGCTATGAATAATCTCAGTACACGCAAAGAACGGAGATCCACATGACCCGCAGCATTTTGGAGACTTGGAAGAGCAGCCTCACAAAGCACCCTCACACATTCTGAAACAATCTGAAGTCAGTCACAATTCAACGAGCCATGCACTTTGAATCCTTTACACCTGGAAGTAAAATCTTAAACGGAGAGTAAGGCACCTGATTAACCTATCCTGAGGGAAATCGTATATAATTAGAGCCTCTGAAACACTTGATATACTGATTAAAAAAGAAGCGTCTCTAGAACAGTAATTCTAAGACAATGCATGTAACACATGCACTTTCCGGAACATGAAATGTATGTGGATTTTGAAGGGTGAGGAAAGCAGAGTTATAGCACATCTAAAAAGACACTAATTTGCCCAAACGAAGAACATTCTTTAAGAATTAACATAACATATATTTGAAATTTTAGTACACTTTCTTTTATAATACTCCTCTTTACCTGGCGAGATCAACACTGTTCTTGATATTTTACAAAAACTAAGACAAACATGGGAAAAAGCACAGCAACCCAAAACGAAAAAAAACGTAGCTGAATCAACTATTTCCACATCTTTCCCAATACTATTATATATCCATTGAACATCCTGTTCCACCTGCATGAACTACCATGAATTTCTACAAATTATGTCTCCAGCAAAAGTTTCATTGTTTTTGACTAAATTGACCTGTCAATTTCACAACCAACTCAGTGTGAGAGACTTTTTTCATTCATTTGCTCTGTAGTCTGAGTGGACTGGCTGTGTCAGCAGCCCCTAGACACAACCTGGCGAATACCAGAGGGTTTCCAATGAAGGTTTTTCAGATTCTCCACTCACCCAACCTTCACTCTCTTTACAGTCCAGAAATCATAACAACATCTATCCAACCAACCTTCACTAGAGGAATAACAGAAAATTAACAGCATGCTAGTAAGCCAAATTTTTTCTCTGAGAAACAGTAATAGTTCTATTAAAATTATAAATGTTTGACTCACGCAAAAGCTGCAGAATAGACCCGTCTAAAAATCACTTTTTACTCATTTTACATTTTGACTTTGACTAGCTATTACAAATTCTCGTTTGATTTGCAAAACCAGGTTCTTAGCTCTTCGTTTTCTGCTCCAAGAGAGGTTAGGTGTAATTTTAGAAAGCTGCTGTCAGGGCCAGCCCGGTGGCGCAGGGGTTAAGTTTGCACGTTCCATGTCAGCGGCCCGGGGTTCACAGGTTCAGATCCCGGGTGTGCACATGGTACTGCTTGGCGAAGCCATGCTGTGGCAGGCGTCTCACATATAAAAAGTAGAGGAAGATGGGCATGGATGTTAGCTCAGGGCCAGTCTTCCTCAGCAAAAAGAGGAGGATTAGCAGCAGACGTTAGCTCAGGGTTAATCTTCCTCAAAAAAAAAAAAAAAGTAAAAGAAAGCTGCTTTCTTTCAGTCAGCAATAAGAAAATAATCCATTCTAGGTTTCTCATCTTTCATTGCACTTTGGCAGAACCCTCTGCATTCTCACTCAACAGGTATATTTATTCAAAAATAATTGCCCTTGTCTCTGCAAAGCACCATGTGGATTACAAAAACAAAAAACCAAGCATGTCTTTTTCCTTTTTACTAAGAGCCTACAACTTAAAAGTGTTATTAAAAGAGATGTGGTTATAGAGACTAGGGACATGCAGGTTTCACTGTTAGTGCTGACAGTCTCTCCTGGACCAAACTTCAGTCAGCCTCCTCGGAACTCTCTTCTCAACCAGCTCCTGACTTTTGGGCTTCTGTATCTGTCTCTGCACTGTCCAAGTTTAGCAAGAATCCTGTTAGGTGGGTTTAGCCAAAAACCCCCATAACCTGCTGCTGACTCCCACTCTTCTCCTCGGCTATAAATTCCCGATTTTCCTTGTTGTATTTGGAATTGAGCTCAATTCTATACTGAGGTGTCTTTCCCCTATTCCAATAGCTTTTCTGAATAAAATCTGTTTTTACCGCTTTAACTACTGTCCAGCTCTGGTTTTTCTGATAGCATCAAGCTATCTGTGTAAGGATGCTTACGTTACTTCATCTTTCTGGGTTTCAGTTTACTCATCTGTAAATGTAAGGGAGACAGAGTAGATGATCTCTAAGGATCCTCGCCAGGTCTAAAATTCTCATGAAGAAATCTGGTAGAGGAAAACGAGGTACAGAAAAATTAAGCAATTGGGACTTGCTGGAGGTCATGGGAGCTGTGAGGCCAGGATGTCATCCAGGTCTCCTGACTCCCAGCACCGTGTTCATTTTATCAAACCAGTCACCTTTACCTCAGTGCCGAAACCAAAAGCCAGACAAATCCAGAGAGATGCCACAGCGCCCAGGGCGCTACTTCAGCCCAAAGTGCCTCTTTCATCTTACAATCTGTTGCTAAGTTTTCTTTAATCTCCAAGCAGCATTACATTTTTGTTTCCTAAAATAAATAATTTTTCCTTTCTGGAAATACAAATTATATTACTTTTGCCAATAAAACAGGTACAAAAATAATAATTAATCGATTTTAGAGGACAGCAAAAATTAAAAGATTTTATTCTATCTCCTATCAGTATTTCCTTCTTTTTTGTCTTTAAAAGTTCCATTCAGTTTGGTCCAGAAGTGGGCCCCCACTTTTTACTCTACCTAAAAAACTCGTAAATGCCACATGGCTTAGAAGACTGAACACATATGGTGCCAGAAGCAATTCTAAGTCTGACTCCAGGTCTGTTTTGCAGTGTGACCTCAGAAAGATCATTCTACTTCCTCCAAGTTTGTTACTTCACCCATAGCCAAAGTAAGTTATAAAGTGACAATTAAGATCAAAGCTGTGGAGTCTTAAAATATTAAAAATCTAATAATGATGAACACTGTGTTTGCATGCCATGGTACAATCTCAAATATCTATTCTCTTACCTCTAAATATAGGGCCACATTTAAAAAACTTATATTCTACTGCTGCTGCTTGGAGGAGGTGGGGTTTTTCTTTGGTGAGGGAGATTGGCCCCGAGCTAACATCTCTGCCAATCTTCCTCTATGTTGTATGTGGGACGCTGCCACAGCATGGCTTGATGAGCCGTGTGTAGGTCTGTGCCTGGGATCTGAACCTGAGAACCCCAGCTGCCCAAGCAGAGCGTGCAAACAACCACTACACCAACAGGCAGGCCCCTGCAATGTTTTTAATACCACAATGAATAACGCCACTTCCTCCTTGGTATCTTTCTATGCCATTTTTACCCGAGAGACAAGGAATATGATCTTTCGAAGTTAAGCAGTCTTTAAAACACATACAAACACAACCATCTTTTCATTCCCTTCATCACTTTTCTGTTATCATTCTCTAACAAACTTAAATTTTGCCAATAAAAGTCTTCTAAATTGTTACATTTTCTGTGAAGAGCAAGCAACGAAATGCTTCGTTACCCAGTGGTAGCAATCAGTATTTTTAATACCTTAGGCATTTCAAATAACTGTTCACTAACACATTATGACATCATTGCCTTCCAGTGTTTGCTCTCATTAAATAATTCTGTTTCTATTTTGTTCCCTTGCCTTCAATACACAGACTGCAAATGTTCCATTGTTCTCGTTCATCATTTCAGCGAAGCAGCTTAAAAATGACTTTGTATTTGCTCGGTAAATACACTTTCTCTTATTGCAATTACCCTGGAGAGAGGTCACTCTCACCAAAAGGCAAGATCTGGACAGGATCAAATAGCAAAACCGAAGCTCAACGGGAAGGGGGGACAGAGTCAGTACGCCACGCTAATACCCCGAATTCCAGGGCTTCCACAGATAAACAAAGGAAGTTGATTTCCCCACGGCGCCGCGAGTGCTTTAACCAACCTGAGGCAACCGTGTGGAAGCCCACCGAGCTCATCACTTTGGAAACGCAGTCCAAGTGCTGAATTTTTCCAAAGGCTTCCATGATAGGCGGACACCCAGAAAGTCAATGGAAACAGATGGATGGGGAAGAGTGGGGCCGATCTTTGATTCCTTCTTCCCACTACATCCAAGAAGCTAAACACCTACCAGCCCCAACATACCAACACTCAGCTCCTCCGCCGCTCAGAATACAATTTCCGGGGGCAGGAGAGAGAAGGGAGTGTGGGGGATGGACTTCAGGGAGGGAGAGTTCGAGGAGCTGGAGAGAGGAGTCCAGTCCGGAGGCGACGAGCCGCGCCGAGGGGAGTGGGCGCGGCGGCGCGCGAGCACCCGACCGGCCAGGGGTGGGCTCGGGCCCTTGCTCACCTGGCAACCCTTCTTGTGGTGGAAGCCGACCACCACGATGTGCAGAACGGGCCCCCGCGGGGCGCCGTCGCCGCCCCGCCCGGCCTTCTCCATGGGCAGCCGCCGCGGGCCCGCACGACGACGACTTTAACCGCCAAGGGCGGCGGGCCGGGCGACCCCGCGGTCCCCAGGAGCACGGCGAGCAGCGGCTTCCAGGTGTCAGCGAGGGCGCCGCATGAGGGCCGCGCAGAGGGCCCGGAGGAGGCCGAGGCTCCCGCAGCTCCGCGCCGCCCCCCGGCGCCGCGGCCACGCTTCCCTCATCCGCTTCCGCTGCTTCCGGGCTGTCACCTGATGCGGCGGCCGCCGCCGGCGAGGCGGGGCTGGGCAGGACCCGGAGGGGACTTGACGGGGCGGGGCCTGGGGAGAGGGGCGGGGTCTCTCGGGGGCGTGGCCCGTGGGCGGGGCCTGTGGGGCCTCCTCGCGCACCTGTCTCCTGGTACCCCGGTGCGGCCTCGACCCGCTTTTGCCCTCTACTTCCTCCTTAAAATCTCCGTCGTTTCCCTCTTCTTTCCTCATATTTTTCCTTTTTTTTTTTTTAAACGTCTTTTCCCCTCACTCTCAGTATCGAATTCCTTCACTTCCTTTCTGTCGCATCTCTGGCCTAGGGTCTCTCTGCCCTTTACTATTAAATATTTGATAAGCCGGAGGCATATTGGTGCGGCTCT
The DNA here is from genome assembly GCF_021613505.1 of Equus quagga. NCBI lineage: Eukaryota > Metazoa > Chordata > Mammalia > Perissodactyla > Equidae > Equus > Equus quagga. The sequence continues at coordinate 87,589,670 of NC_060274.1, read as the reverse complement.
GTATCTGTGCATTCAGCCTTTAAATTACTTGCTTACCCACGGTTGCTTCGTTCTGGGTTTTATTTTCTTGTGTAAATATTATGTATAGGAGTTTGGAAGCGTTTTAAGGCCTCAAGCAGTATATCCTTGACAACAAAGGTAGTTTACAGAGAGATCTTTAAAATTATTGTCCAAGTCTTGCTATTTTTAAAAAATATTTTTGGGGGCAGAACGGTGGCGGAGCGGTTAAGTTCTCAGGTCCTGCTTTGCGGCCCTGGGGTCACGGGTTCGGATCCTGGGTGAGGACATTGGCACTGCTTGGCACACCATGCTGTGGGAGGCATCCCACACAGAAAGTAGAGGAAGATGGGCATGGATGTTAGCAGAGGGCCAGTCTTCCTCAGCAAAAAGAGGAGGATTGGCAGCAGTTAGCTCAGGGCTAATCTTCCTCAAAAAAAATTTGTTTTTCATTTTGTCTTTTCCTGGGTTTAGTACTCTCGTCAGCACGAAATATATGGGATCTGTTGGTATCAGGGTTTTTAATTCCTTAAATTCCTTACTCATTGTACTACAATTTTTTTAAAAAAGCATTGAATCTCTTCCTATGTCAATTTAAAGTGAATAGTGGAAATCCTAACAGATTTAATAAGTCTTATCCAGGGCAGTTTTGGGATAAACTAACGGATAGCGGCCTGCTTTAAATAGAATTCCAGATTACTGTAATAACTGACTGTGAAGTTTACCATTGCTAGTTGCACATCCCTTAGTTTAGACAACCTTAGCAGTTATTATTTTCCATTCCTGGTCTTGAAGTTTAATGACCTGCCTTATAATCTAAGTATAGCTGAGAAAAACAGTAGGCTTCCTATAATCAAGTTTAGTTTCTATGATTCAGTGGAACTGTTTTAATGTTAATAAAAATACTGTAAAAATTTTTCAAGATGTTACCATTTCTTTTCTGTATTACAAAATTCTTGGCATAGGCTCAGAACTGTGTGTGAAACTATATTATTCCCTGTATGCAGGATATATTGTTTTTTTCTATCTGCCTTGACATTTTCCACAATAGCCATAGCTAAAATTAAAATCTAAGTGAACATCTTTTAAAAAATATGTTAAGGACAGGGCATCTTAGAATTCTATATCTACAGTGAACACCAATTGCTTAATTCATTGTGCAGGAGACCCAGTAGTAGATTTATAAAAAATCTGTGTCACTTTGCATCCTAGAGCTTCCAACTAAGAAGAAATCATTTATTCATAACTATTATGTTGCTTAAATGTTTAAAATATATATCACTTAGGGGCCAGCCTGGTGGTGCAGCGGTTAAGTGCACACGTTCTGCTTCGGAGGCTCAGGGTTCGCCGGTTCAGATCCCGGGTGCAGACATGGCACCACTTGGTAAAGCCATGCTGTGGTAGGCATCCCACATATAAAATAGAGGAAGATGGGCACCAATGTTAGCTGAGGGCCAGTCTTCCTCAGCAAAAAGAGTAGGATTGGCAGCAGATATTAGCTCAGGGCTGATCTTCCTCAAAAAAAAAAAAAAAAAAGATATTGTCTACAAGGACAAATATCTGTTGCGGAAAAAAAATAAATTACTCCTTTATTTTAAAAAGTGTTGAAAGGAGATTATCAAGATTGGAAACAATTTCAGACAACATAATACTTTTGGAACATTATTTTGAAAGGAAAGTTTTATTTGTATTTTTATGATGACATTTGTCTCCCAGGAAAAAATTAGAAATTCTTTTCTGAATATATAATACACTGAAGAGCCTCTTCTAGTTACATGTATTTTATGATGACTTGTAAATTCTATTTCATGTCTGCGCTGTAAGAGCTAAAGGGAGAAAAACCCTGGAGACAGAGCTATGACATATTTTCTAGTTCATTAAAAATGAACTCTCTATCTGGAATTGGCCCCTTGTTTCTTTTTGCATCTTGCCTCAGGAAAGAAAACGATAAAACCACTCCCTTCCTGCAATCCCCATTAACTCTACTGTGTAAATGAACTATATATCTTTTTTCAGAGTATAAAGAGACTTTCTTTATTCTTCATCAATAGTATTGAAAATTGCTGCCGTACATTTTGTTTTTGTAATGGAAACCAAAGTACTGACTTTCTTAAAAGCATGTTTTTCTGAACTTTAAACTCTATCAAGTAGCATTAATGCCTTGAATTTGGTCTCTACCCTTATTATGGTATGGAAAAAATAAAACAAGGATAGAAATAGAAAAGAAAAACCAGGAAAAGAAAACAGCTTCACAAACAAATCTGGCATTACTTTGTCTTTAGAATCTTATGAAGATTAAGGAGGATGTTGATGGGTATGAATGAAATAGTAAGAATCAATTTAAAGAACATTCATTAAACCCTACAGTACACCTGGAACTGTGATAGGCACAGAGCAGCAACAACAACAACAAGAATTAAAAAGAAAGAGGAGAGTTGGAGAGAGAAAGAGAGAGAGAAAGAAAGAAATTGCTCTCTTAAAGTGGCTTATATCTTATTATAAAAATAAGATAAACATGAAACAAGCTAGCAATGCTAGATTTTGTAGCACCTACTCCAAGCCAATCATCATGTTAAGTATTAGGAAACATAGATAAATAAGCAATGACAGCTCACATTTAATGAATAAGCACTATGTGCCAGTCCTCTGCTAACTGCTTTTCATGGATTATCTCATTTAATCTTCGCAACAATCCTATAAGTAGATACTATTATCCAATGGGTAAATTGAGAACTAACAAGGTTAAATAACTTGCCCAAGGTCAAATAACTAGAAGGAAGTGTGGTGGAGATGAGATTTGGACCAAAGTAAATTAACTTCAGAACCAATGGATTTAATCACTATACTGCTTCCCAAAATTCTTGACTTTCAGCAACTCACAGTCTTTTTCAGGGAGAGGTAATCCCCTGGATAGATAATTATAAGAGAATGCCTTGAGAGCATTCTGCGAGCTATTAACATTCTTGCAGGATAATGAGAAAGCTCACCAAGTCTGCAAGTCGGAGAAGCTTCACAAAGATGGTCACATTTGAGCAAGGTCTTGAAAGATGAGCACGATTTATAAGAACTTGGGGGCAGAGCATCCTAAGTGCAATAAAGTAAAATCACTAAGGACGGGAGTTATTAAACAAAAACGTTTGGGAAGGGAAGGGTTTTATGCTAAACTAGTGCAAGTACGTAAGATTTAAATTAAAGTGCAAGAGATGTTTGGAGGTGAGCACATACCAATTGCATACAGTATTCCCTCTACTTGGAATGCTCCTCCTGCCCCTTTTCTGCCCATCCAATTCTTACTCATGCTCCAAGACTAGACTCCTGTCAATTCTTTGTGAAGTTTCCCAAGCTATCTATGTAGCCAGTGGGCAAATTATTTAACCTCTGAGTATGAGGAACTTCATCCGAACATCTGTCTCAAAGGATAGTCATAAAGATTAGTAATAAGTGTGTTTGTAAATTTCCTGGAACACAGTAGGTGCTCCATTTTTAAATATGCAAAAAAGCCAGGATTGGCTTTGTATTTAGAAGGAGGCTGAATGCTATGGGGCTTCTGAACCTCCTCACTGATGTTTACCTTAAAGCCTAGCTACTTCTCTAGGATTCTTGAAGCAAAAAAAGGTCTTTTTGCTTTATAGATTAAATTTTATGTGCCTTGTACGTAATGTTTATTAGTTGTCTTTCTCTCCCATTCATCCATAAGCTCCTTCAAGGGCAGAAGACCTTTTAGTTCTGTTCTGTACACCGTTTTATACTGAGCAAAATGCCAGACAAACAGTGTGCAATTAATACATACTTGTTCAGTGAGTGAATGATGGGTGCTTTACAACCGTTTGTTGTGTGGATGAATGATGTTCTTTCCGGCCTTTGCTGTTTAGACTCTTTAGCTTTAAGTTCCTAGGATACAAACAGAAAACAGACGATGGAAGAGAATTTGCTTTCTATTCTTTTCAAAACGAAAGTGCCAAAGCATTAAGCTTTCTTAAGTGTGATGACATTAGCATAGAGTGACATCTGGTGGTTGCCTGTTAGACAATGTTTGTTGAAGAAATACTGAATACAAAGTCTATAACGGACTCCTAGATATAAGAAGAACGATGAATTAAAGTAGTAGAAAATAAAAAGAAAACATACTTTATTTTTAAATGCATTTTTATTTTCTTAAAAATTTTTTTTAAAGATTATCACATGAGCTAATCAACTGTTGCCAAACTTTTTTCTTTTTTCTGCTTTTTCTCCCCAAACACCCCCAGTACATAGTTGTATATTTCAGTTGTGGGCCCTTCTAGTTGTGGTATGTGGGGCACCGCCTCAACATGGCCTGATGGGTGGTGCCATGTCCACGCCCTCCAAACTGGTGGAACCCTGGGCCGCGCAAGCAGAGCGTGCCAACTTAACCACTCGGCCATGGGGCCAGCCCTAAACAAAATTTTTAATTTATTTTTTTAAATTGAGATTTATAATAGTTCACATCATTGTGAAATTTCAGTTGTACATTATTTCTTGTCTGTCACCATGTTCCCCTTCACCTCCTGTGCCCACCCTCCACCCCCCATCCCCCTGGTAAACACTGAACTGTTTTCCTTGACCATGTGAAGAAAACACACTTTAAATCCCCACCCTGGAAGTTTTAAAAAAATGCTGGTTGTGGATTTTCAATCCACCGGACTTTTAAAAGAAGCTGTAGATTCTTTAAGGAAATGAATGAGTTTTACGAAAATTGCAACACAGGGAATTGGCGGCGGGAAAACCAAATTGACTTACACTGGTCTTAAGAGCGTCTTGCCTTGGGAGAGGACTCACCTCAAATGGGAAAATAAGACAGACTCAAAGTTTTCCTATTTTGCAAAATCTTCCGGGTTAGAGGAAGAATTTATTCACAAGGCAGAATATCTTTAACGTCTCTCGAAAATTGCGAGGGGAGAGTGAGCAACTGTCGAGACAGTACAACGTTCAGCGGACAGAAAGATTCCCCGGGATCTCACTGCCAGGGAAAGAAGCGACTGGGCGCGATCCACGTGGCCTGGCCTGATCGCACGCTCGGCCTCAGATTGGTCGAGCCTGTCCGGACTGCAGAAAAAAGCGGAAGCGCGCTCTTTGAAACTCGCCGTCGTAACGTCGATGGACGCAGGCCACTTCCGGCGTAGCCATGGCGGCTAACGCGACCACTAACCCGTCGCAGCTGCTGCCTCTAGGTAATGGTAGTCCTGTGGGGAGCGGGGACGCGGATCCGAAGCTTGGGGTTGGGGGCCGAGGGGCTGCAGGGAGGCTGCCCCTGGCAGAGTATTAGGAAGATGTGTCGGACCCGCTGCTTTCCACCTCCGCGGCTCGTCTTTGGGTTTCAAGTGTCTGCGGCCGCAGGCTGCCCGTGTCTTCTCGGCGTGGTAGGATTCCTTGAGCCAGGGACTTGTGATTCCTGAAACCAAACCGTCTCCAGAAAAGGTCCACACTTAGTGAATGCGTCGTGGGCCGCCTTTGTTGTGAGCTCACCTCTACAGACGTGGCTAGCCGTCCCGCTCCTCAACCTGGCGTTTAAATTCCCCAGATTGGACCCTGTCGTATATCTGGCCAGTTATTGAGAGAAGCACCGGGGTCTGGAATGAGCCTTAGAAGAAGAATCTGGAACTAGTTCTATTTGTCAGTCATTCATGCAGCAAACAGTTATTGAGCATCTGTGCACCATACGACGTGGCTGGGCACTATTCAAATTTAAATTACGGCCATTGCCTGCCAATAGCACACAAACCAGTGGAGGAGATAGGATACTGGACAAAAACATCATACCAAAGGACGCTAAGGCTGCTAAAAAGATGTTCAAGCTGCTATCAGACAGAGGATAGACTTCTCAGGGTGAGGGAGGTGGTGACAAGAAGGAATCTCTGGTGGCGACAAGTTATGCCTCTCTCTCCCTGAGGTTTTGTAGCTGAAGAGTGAGTTAGCGAATGTGGCCGTGATTGAAAAGTTTTTCCTTCATTCGACAGACTTTTTTTGAATGCCCAGCATATGCCAGGTACTGCCCATTGGGGATACAGTGATCTGCCCTTATGGAGCTTAGAGTCTAGAGGGCGAGTCATATGTTAATCTAAGATAATATAAAAACACAGCCATGATAATTTGCTGCCAAAGGTAAGTGGAGAACAGGGAAAATTTGTTAATGTAATGATTGAACAGAGATATGTAGTCTAAGATCTAAAGCTTTTGAATAAATTCTTTTCCTGGTTTGTGTTTCTCCGTTTGTGAGTAATAAGTGTCAGTAGGCACTCAAATATTTGTGAAAGTAATGAGTGGGTAAAATAATCTTTTCCGTCTTTCCTCCTTTTCCTTTCTTTAAAAAAATGTATCTACAGAGCTTGTGGACAAGTGTATAGGATCAAGAATTCACATTGTGATGAAGAGTGATAAGGAAATTGTTGGCACGCTTCTAGGATTTGATGACTTTGTCAGTATCCTTTTAAAAGGTGGTGGTGGCATGGGTTTTTCTTCAGTATTTAAGAACAGAAGAACTATAGACAGTCGGTACTTACTAATTATTACAGTAAGAATCAATTTATTCTCAGGGAAGTTGTAATGTGTTTTAAAAGGTGTTTGTACTGAAAGATTAAGTTCCTACCAATCACAAGCATTTTGAATTTGAGCCATTGTGTTAAATGTTATGATTAAAACTGAACAAAGGCAGAAGCCAGAGTAAATTCAACCTGGTATATTTTCTTAACACCAAATTTCAGATATGGTACTGGAAGATGTCACTGAGTTGTGAGTAGTGTTAAAAATTAAAGAATTGGGGTGGGGGTAACCTCTCGCTTTTTAATTTAAGGCAGTTTTAGTATTATTGAGGCAGTAAAATGATGCATGCAAAAACATTGTCTGTTGGAATTACCTTAAAATAGAAATTTTATCTACTGACACTAGTAATTGGATTGGAGGGTTATTACCTCAATGTAATTATTGCTAAACTGGTAGGGAATTAGTGGAGGCAAAACTTTAAGGTAAAAGATACTGAAAAACAGCCAAGAATCTTAGGGCTCAGGTCACATCAGGGAACTGATAATAAGATCATTTACTGCTTTTAATTAAATTAATTGCTCTGTAATTTATGTATAATATAAAATGTAGATGATGAGTCACTTATATTAGTTATAAAGATCACAACCAATATCTTCACTTTCAGAATTGAATTGAATACAGATTGGGTTTAATGGCTCGGAATCAGTAATAAGTAATAGGAAAAAGATTGAGGGAAGTAAGCATTTCATATTTGATCTCCTTGGCAAGTTTCAGCTTTTATGAAGATCAGCCCTAGTAGATGTGAATCTTAGGCAAGGCAGTCCACTCTGTTGCCTTTGGGGAAGAGTATACATCACCCAGTGGATAACCTTTGTCTCTGAAAACTGTTGACCTAATTGCCTGACCTCACATTCATTTATATACAATAATTAATCTTTCCAGGGATCAAAACGTTGGCTTTGATTATCACTGTTTATCCTGACTCTTTTTTATCTATTCATTTAGTGAAATCACACCAGAAGGAAGAAGGATTACTAAATTAGATCAGATTTTGCTAAATGGAAATAATATAACAATGGTAAGACAGTAAACCTGATTTTATTTAGATGTTAAACCATTTTTTGGGTCAGGACTTACAGAACTAACTTGCTGGATGAAATGTTCACGGCCCAGTGGTGCCTGAGATGGGGAAGGGGTGCTCTGGTGGTCAGGCTCTAGAGCTGAGCTGTTGAAGGCGACATTGGGCCTAAAGATTAGTTTGTGCTTTTTAGTATTTCATTTTATTTTTTTTTATTGTTGAGACACTAAATGTTAATTGATTGTGTTGGAATTATAAACAGCAGTGACATGGAGAAAATGGGGATGTGGAGGAGGGGCTGAGGGGCAGAAGTGGCTTTGGTCAATGAGGAGCTCTCAGTAAGGGTTTTTAGAGGATGTAGTGGTGGTGTTATTAAACTTTTTCCTCCTTTGCAGCTGGTTCCTGGAGGAGAAGGCCCTGAAGTATGAATGGATTTCCTTGACTTATGCTGGATTCTGTTTTGTCTTATAAGGACAACAAAATAGAAAATTTTTTTTTAACCTTTTAATGTTTGGATTCTATGAAGCTAAGTTTCCCGTTAAAGGGAAATGCTTTGAAGATGCATTGTAAATGCCCATTTTTTAAGTTAATCATGATTGTCTTGGAGAAAGAAGAACAGTTCGTTCTTTGAAGACTAAAATAAAGGTGTTTTTGGTTAACTGTCAATTTGTTTATTATACTGCAATATCCAGTGGAACAAAGCTTGTAGTTATTTTGTCGCTTGCTTTCCTGTCATTTTACTCCTATTTGCTTCCTGATTTACTTCATCATTCGATTCTCAAACAACAATTGTTCCAAACAAAATGATGAACTTTGCTTTTGAACAGGTGCATTTAAAAAACCTCTAATGATTACTTAGAAAATTCAGTTCAAACTCTGATGCTTTGAAATGAGGACTTTTCCACTGAACTCAAGTCCCATTAACGCTTATTAAAAACAAACAAGAAAAATACCCAGGTAATGTATACACATTATGGAAGTGAAGATAAGTCAAAAGGAAAATATTCATCACACTCTGCTGTATATCCTCTTAGACTTTCTCAGTACAGTCTTGGTACACATTTTACTTTTACAAAACTTACTCATCCCGAATATACTGTTTTGTAGCCTCCATTTAAGACTTTTTGAATTTGAATGGTGAACATCTTTCCATGTCAAATATTTCAGCAACATTAATACAGGCATAGTATTCCATTAAGTGGATTTATAATAACTTATTTAGCTTATTCTTATGGGTCACTAAGTCCAACTAAGTCTTTATACATTTTTATTTTTCTTAGAATAAGTTCATAAATGTGTCAGGTCAATTATATTGTCATGTTGCCAACAAAAAATTTGTACCAACCTACACTTCGTTGTTGTTGTTGAGGAAGATTGGCCCTGAGCTAGCAACTGTTGCCAGTCTTCCTCTATTTTGTATGTGGGATGCTGCCACAGCATGGCTTGATGAACGGTGTTTAGGTCCATGCCTGGGATCCAAACCCATGAACCCTGGGCCGCCAAAGTGGAGTGTGCAAACTTAAGCACTGTGTCACCGGGTTGGCCCCTCAACCTACACTTGCCGGCAGTTTTTCATAGTACCATTTACATGCTTACCAACATTGGCTATATTCTCTCTTCTCCTGTCTTTGCCATTGTGATAGGCAAAACCTCACATGTTAGAAATTTTCTTTATTAATTTTGAACTCATTTATATTTTGTGAATTAGTTGTGTGAGGCTTTTGCCATTGAGACGTTTGTGTTTTCCTTACTGATTTGTTAGAATTCTTAGTAGGTTACTCTTGAATTTTGCAGATAACTTCCCTAGTATGTAGTTTGCCTGTCAGTGGTACTTTTTTTCACATAAATAATGTATTTTTGTGTAGTCATTGGTTGGTCTCCTCCTTTATGGTTTTTGTCTATGGTACACGTGGATCAGGAAGACCGTCTTTGCTCTGATTATATGTATTTTTGGTACTATATATTTTGCTTCATATAAATCTTGAATCAGTCTTCAATTTTCGTGTTTCCACATGAAAAAAGGCCTCAACTTTATTTTCCAAAAAACAAAGCACTGATGTATGGTCTTTTTTGACTTTCATGGTGTAAGTACTCCTGTGGCTGGTTTCATGCTGCCAAGGGTATAACAGCTGGCCTGCAAACTTCCTAAAGAGTGAAGAGTTGGTTCTCAGGAGCCAGTAGGAGCCTGTTACTCCAGCCACTGCCTCTGACCCTTGTTGGGGTGGCAGGGGAATGCTTTCCCTCCTCTTGTTTCTTTCCCTTTGGAGGGAGGTTAAATGATGTAATGATACTACACTTTTTCTACCCTTTTACTCATCCTCTGGGAGCTGGGTAGTCATGCTTAGTTCTTACTTTTTTCCATCTAGGAGTTAGTAGCCTGCAGGGAGCACATGTTAATTCCAGCATGCTATGAGTTTTAGAGGAGCCTGACCTCACTTAGGGAGGCGTACAGTTACCTAGTCTGTGGCTGGGTGGATGAGCTCACTCGGGTTCAGTAAGAGGAAGTTCACTTGCCTACAGATAAGCTGTCTCTTAATCTGGTCTTTAGCAGTAATAAAGATGATGATATGACTCTCATTTGCTCACACTCTTGCCTTCTCTCACAATTCGTTTAGATTGGGTACTATTCTAAATAAGGGTTTCTCATCCTTGGCACTATTGACATTTTTGTCTGGATAATTCTTAGTTGTGTGGTCCCTCCTGTGCATTGTAGAATGTTTAGCAGCATCTCTGGCCTCTACCCACAAGACGCCGGTGGCATCCTTCCTTTTCTTCCCTGCTTCCCCCAGATATTGCCAAGTGTCCCTTGAAGGCAAAACAATCACCTGTGGTTGAGAACAACTGTTCTAAATAATAGGGATGCTATGTACTGGACCTTCCAAAATCTAATATTTGGTGTATGGACAAGGAGCATTGGATCTAGACCATGAGTAAAAATTAGGGAGAAAATGCTGCGATTGAGGATTCCAGCAGGGTAATATGGGTGGTTTAAAGTTGAAATGATGTATTTGGTGCTAACCATATAGGGTTTTCACTTTGGCAGGTTGCTGGTGAGTGTCTCTTTATAGAGGTGGTGTTTCATTTCCATAGAGGTAGGGCTGTATGTGCTGGGCCCTAAAGCAAAAGTGTGGCCTCCGGAAAAGTGAGACCAGAAAAGGCAGAAGCTATGCTGGCATTGGTGACTTGATCAGTTTTTCTCAAACTTTGGTTTGAAAACTGGTATCAGAATCACTTGGAGAGCTACTAAAGAATGCAGAGGCCCAGGCCCACTGAAGTAGGATAGGGCCTCCGGCCTTTGTATTTTTAGCAACTTGCCCAGTTCCCCAGGTAATTCTGTTCCTTACCAAAGCCCTAGACCCACCACACTGGAGTGTAGGCTACTGCAGGTGTAGCTTTTTAAAGCAGGTATGACTGAAGCAAGGATTTGATAATAGACATGTGAATCTCTGTATAGATATTTTATACATTAGTGGATGGAACTGTATTTGCCACATTTAAACTGCAAGGCAGCTAAGTTCTGTGTGTGCTGTAGAGCACTAGTGGAGTTCTAGTTTGAATTGTTAGTGCCAGGCCTTGGCAGGCAGTGATGCATCTCCTGCCCCAAGAGCCGGCCTTCGGTGTGGAACAACGAGGGACCCGTTGTGGGGCAACGTTGGATTCACATGGCTTGTCCTTAGGCTTGAGAGTCACTTCCCATCAGTGCAGTCTCAGTTTTGTTCTCGAGGGATGATTTGTTGATTATACAAAGTGTAGTCGTGTCTTTAGATTTCAGGGTCCAAAATTGCACCTTCACCCCTAGAGATGAGGTGGGATTTTGCCAGTAGAGAAAAAAATGTGAGCCCTTATTGTAGAGAGAATATGCCATCTTCTAGAATTGAAGGTGAGAAAAATTTCAGTGAAATTATTGTAAACCAAGGGAGGAAGGCCTGTGCTCGGGGCATTTTATTTTTCAAGTTTTATTTTGTAGCAGTTTCACATTTAATGAAGAAAAGTTGCAAGAATATCAGAAAGAGCTCTTACATACCCTCACAGAGACCCCACTCAAGTTTTTTGCTCCAGCAATGTCCACAGTGAAAGGATCCAGTCCTGGGTCATGTGCTGTACTCAGTTGTCATGTGTTTCTAGTCTCCTTCAATCTGGAAGAGTTCTTCAGTCTTCCCTTGACCTTCATGACCCCAACATTTCTGAAGATTGCAGACTAGCCATTGTAGAGTGTCCTTCAATTTGGGTTTGCTTGATGTTTCCCCGTGAATAGGCCCCAGGTTTATCACAGGAGTAAAGCTATTCTTCCCAATGAGTCTCATCGGGTGGCACATAATATCGACGAGTTCCATTTCTGATGGTGTTAACTTTGAGCTTTCATGGGTGATGTTCAGCAGCAGTTTCTGTTCAGGAATCTGCTGGTGTGATTGTTCAGTTGAAACAAATGTAGAAAGGGGAGAAGTCTTACCCAGGAAAGAGATTGCCAGAGTTAAGCCACTTCATCAGCAACAAAAGCAGAAACCATGCAGCAGGACTAGACTAATATTCTGTTGCTGAGTGAGGCCGTGTCACTGGACAAAGCCCACCTTAATGCAGCACTAAGGTACCCAAAACTCAAACTCATTTCCAAGGGTACATAGAAATTGGGAGGTTTAAAATATGTTGGATGAAGAAGACAGGCTGTCTCAAATAAGACCTGGTCTGTACCTGTGCAAATTTCTCAACTCTGCAAGAAGGCAATGTTATTGCGTATGCCAGTTGCTGAGAAAGAGAGGAGACTGTTTTCATAGATGGAATTTCCCCCAGATGTGGGCAACATAGTGCCATAATTAGCCTCTTAAGGTAACTAACCAACTGAATTAAATAAGCAATCCAGTTGAAGTTCTAAGGTCATGGGTTCTGAACAATTGGCAGAGACTCACAGGCATCCTGCAAGGCCTAAACCTTCCCTTAGCTGCTTCTGAGTCTGCCATCATCCTGAGCACTGCCAAGTTTTATGTTATAAGGGTATAATTTTACCTAGGAGAACCTTTTTAGGAGCTGTTGGGTGCACAACTGCATGAATATGCTAAACACCACTGAACTGTATGTTTTAAAACAGTGGATTTTATGGTACATGAATTATATCTCAACTTTTAAAAAAGCAAGACCTACTTGAATCATATCTAATGTAACTTCTAAGGCTTTAAAAGAAATACTGGCTGTGGCTGTTGAAGCGACCCTGCCCTCACCCAAGCGTCAAAGCCCCCTCTGGTTAAGATTGAACACAAGAATTTGGGGAAGGTTGTTTTTGATCTGGACTTTGGTCTTTTAACTCACAAAGACACGGAACTTTAGTTTTGGGTTTTAATTGTAGTGGTCTTTAACATTTTGGATTTTTATTTGCAAGATTTAATTTTTGAACCTTGATTTCTCTCTGTAAATTTAATTATGGGAGGGGATGGTATTTAAATTTGGGTGTCTCTAAGTTGTTGGCGTTTTATTGTCTAAACTTCTTTTGGCTTTGTTTACTTCTACTCAAACTTTAAGAGTAGGTTCTACCACTTCTCAATGCTTATACATGACAGATCATGGAGACCTCAAAGTGCTTTTCCATAATACTGTCTTGAATAGCTGCTCCCTTCTAAAGAAAATAGCCCCAAACAGTTCATGCTGTGCAAAGTTCTGGTTTCCAGGGAAACAAATCCTGTTACACTGTTGGACCAGAAACTAGAGTCTGGGCCGTCACTACCACCATGAGCGCCACCATCATCTGAATGTCTTTTATTTTTTAATTCTATAAACTGATGTTAGGGATATTCAAGGATCTGGTTCTTGAGTTTTTGTGAACATGTGTTTTATTATCAATGAATTAATGATTTAATCAATACAAATGTAGAAACAAATGAAGAAAAAGACACTCAAATGCAGACCAATGGTGAAGACTCGTGACATAGGAGTCATGGATGATGAAAGTACATGTCTGAAACTCTGAGGTCCAGCATGAAGTATTAGTCTTAGTATTAGCAAGGAATTAATCTATTCCTTCTAATGAAACTTTCTACAGAGAGACGCTAGGAGTATTCAAAGATCATATTCTTGTATTGATTTTATAAATATAGATTTGTTATGAATTGAATAATGATAGAACCATTAAACTAATATAAATATATAAAGAAGAACAGACTGAAGCATTGTTTAACTATGAACACGTGTGGTGAGGCAAAAATGTATTTTTGATAAGCATTGAAAACAGTGGTGCCCATTAAGAAATAAGTGGGTAAAGGTCTCACCTCTTCAACTAAGGTTATGGAGATTCTGATAAGGAAGAGTCAATTTTATTGTTCTGTGGCAGTCTCAAGACAGAATTGTTCCTTTTGGGAAGATAAAATTGTATATATTAAGGAAAAATAATAAATGCCTAAATACTGAGTCAAAGAAATGTAGAAAGCCAGGATTAATGCTGATTAGGTGATTCTCTGAATATCTTGAGAGTTTGGCTGGCATGGTCAGTCGACCCTGAGTGCAGTGATGAAACTGGACTCTGGCTGTTAACAGGGAAGCTGGGAGGCAGAAACTCAGGGAGCTCCAGCATGGTCCTGCTGCTCTGTGAGTCTCACTCGTTGACATCTCTAAGTGGTGGAGCTGGCACTTGATCTCAGGTCAGCCTGATGTCCAAATCCATGCTCTGTCTACTCCAGTCATAAGGAGTGTGAGGTCAGTGGGCATGAGGCTGGAGCAGAACATGGCCAGGAAACAGACTTAATCTACTTTATCCAAGGTTGACCCTGGCAGCATCTTTGGTGGTTAAACATTTCACTCCTGAATTTAAGAAGGAAAACCATGCATTATATCAGCTGGCCACCAGAGGGCACTGTGGAACAGGCAGCTAGTTGCTGAAGCCAAGGCTGTTTAGTTTTCCCCAGATCCTGCTTCAAACTCAGATTCTGGTCTTCCCGTCTGCTGCACTTACTATTGGGTCACACCACAAGGCCAGCTAAAGGTTTGAATCTATACTATTTTACACTTACTTTTGAAAAAGAGAAATCTATTTTTCATGTTTTCTACATAAACTGCCTTTTTTGTGCTGTAAAAAATTGTCTTTAGGGGCCAGCCCGGTGGCTCAGCGCCTAAGTGTGCACCTTCTGCTTCGGCAGCCCGGGGTTCGCCGGTTCTGATCCAGGGTGCAGACGTGGCACCGCTTGGCACGCCATGCTGTGGTAGGTGTCACTCATATAAAGTAGAAGAAGATGGGCACGGATGTTAGCACAGGGCCGGTCTTCCTCAGCAAAAAGAGGAGGATTGGCAGCAGATGTTAGCTCAGGGCTAATCTTCCTCAAAAAAAAAAAATTGTCTTTAAGTATAATGTTGTGAATAAAAACATGGGCTCTAGATTTGGACTTACCTGGACTCTAATCTCAGTCAATCATTTATTAGTTGTGTGAGTTTAGTGGCTACTTAATGTCTCTGGCCTCAATTTCCTCATTTGTAAATTGGGAAAAATAACCATCTCTCAGGTTTGTAACAATTAACTAAGATAATATATGTAAGGCATTGGCATAGTTTCCATCATAGAGTAAGTGCTCAATAAATGGTGATAGTTACTACTACTATTTAAAGAGCCCTAGATCAACTTATTTTTATGGTTTTTCTGTGACTGCAATTCCATTTCAACAACACAAGCTAACTGTCACTTAGTCCGTAACATTTTCCCCAAGAATTGAGTCCCTAGTCTAGTCACCTTTGAATCTTCCATCACAAACTACAGTGCTTAGGCACAGGGGCTCAAATGATATTTGTTGAACTAATTGGTGACAATAGAGTGAGGAGCTTTTTTTTTTAAGATGAGACTGAGAAACTGGGCTTTATTACTCAGAAAATGGCTCAACTTACAAAGCAGTTAGCTTTAAGATTAGAAGGGGGAGTAAAATGAAGAAGCGAGGAGATTTGAAAATACATTCATGGTGATCACTAATAAAGCGATCATTTCTTGAGCACCTACTTTGTGCCTGCCCTCCAGAGGCTCACTGCCTGGCCGGGAGATAGAGATCTCCCTAGTTGTGATACAGTGTGATGAATACGTTAGCTTTTGAAGCATGTGAAGAGGAGAGGATGGATTCTGCTTGTGGTGGGAGTGGGAAGCAGGGAAGGCATCTGTGCCAGTTAGTCTTTTTTTCCCTGCCTCCCCACCCCCAATCCATTCTCTATCCATTCTCTGCCCTGCTCTGTGTCCTGGGATGCTGAATCCTGCATAGGCATGCCAGTGCTCTGTTGCCCTCTGGCATCTGGTTGGGTTCCTCCAAAGGGAAGCAACAGTGGGAGATCAAAGGGTGGGAGGAGAGAGAGGCTGGGGTATTTCTTGCCTGCTTCAGCACCGTCTCTAGCAGTGACTGTGAATGTCTGTGCAGCCCCTCCTTTGTGCCTCTAGCTCTCAAAGGGCTCGTGTAACAATATTTCCTCCTCTTGGCCCATTCAGTCTTGGGGTAATAATGGCTTCCTACATTTGCTGTTGTCTGGGTGCCACCCTATCCCTCATTTATTTTTTTTATATTGCCCATATCTCTGTAAGTAAGCTTTCCACTTAAGAAAATCTCTTCATCTGGACTTTGCTGGGACCCAGATCAATACAGCATCCTAGAAGAGGAGACACTGGAGCTGGGCCTTGACAAATGAGCAGCATCTTGTCAAGCAGAGAAGAGAGAAAAAGGTATTCCAGACAAAAAGGACAGGCATGGAGATGGGAAAGATTTGTCACTTGGGGCTGCGATGGGTGATGTAGGGTAGCTGGAATACAGGGTGCAGCTGAAAATTGGATCTGGCTGAGACAGAACTGAGCCTGGTAGCATCTGGAGTGTGGAGTTAAGGGATTCCCTTCTCTAAAGGGTCTGTTTGCACCTTCCAGTTTACAAGGAGGATGGTGAGTCTTGGAGGTTGTATGTTCAGACCTGTTCAGGTTTATCTGATGGATTTGGAAGAAAGGTGCTGTGGAAGTCAAGATAAAGGGAGAGATTCCAGAGATCTTGAGATTTCATCACAAGGGAAGAAAGAGTCACAAGTATGAAGTGGCTTCAAAAAGGATCAGAAAGGAGTGATGGTCCCAGGAAAGCATGGTGACTATGCTTGAACTAATCCTAACTCGTCCCCCCAGGGGTGCACATCCTGAGGAGGAAAGGGGTTTTCTAAGAAGGGTTAAGAGCTGTCTCTCTAAGGTCTCTATATCTTCAGGGCCAGGCATTTTCCCTTGGGTACCTTGATAGGAGTCCTGTGTCACCAGGACTATCTCAGTCACACACAGGCCAAGTGGGCAACTGAACAGTTTGGAAAGAGGAGCGGAAAGACAATCAGGAAACCCGAGGTTGTTGCCAAGTGCCCATGTAACCTTGGGCAAATTACTCCATTTTTTCAGGACTTCAATTTTCTCATCTAGCAAACAAAAGTTGAAATTGGATGTTTGGGTTCCCTTCTAGAATCCACCCTCTACCTTTGGTTGTCTCTACTTCAGTGGAAGAGAAAGTCAGCCAAGGGCCTGAGGTCCAAGTAGGGAGGAGAAGTGGCTGACCATGAGTGGCAGGTCGCATCCTCAAAGCCAGCCATGCTCATTGTTTCCTCCAGCCATCAGTCACCCATCACTGCCAGCTGTGATGTGTTTGGAATCTGTTGAGCATTGGTGGCCATTGAGAACTTGGGGGCACATTCCCACATCTGCTGATTGCCCATGACTTATTGTCCTGTGGGAATCTAGTGGTTTGGATACTGCGGTCAATCTTTTA
This sequence comes from Equus quagga, assembly GCF_021613505.1. Classification (NCBI taxonomy): domain Eukaryota; kingdom Metazoa; phylum Chordata; class Mammalia; order Perissodactyla; family Equidae; genus Equus; species Equus quagga. Next base: position 87,572,366 of record NC_060274.1, on the reverse strand, counting down.
AAGCTGTGATGCTTCCTGTTCTCCTGCCTCTTCCTTTTCTTTCTTTTTTTTTTTTTTGAGGAAGATTAGCCCTGAGCTAACATCTGCTGCCAATCCTCCTCTTTTTCTTGCTGAGGAAGACTGGCCCTGAGCTAACATCCATGCCCATCTTCCTCTACTTTATATGTGGGACACCTACCACAGCATGGCTTGCCAAACGGTGCCATGTCCACACCCGGGATCCGAACCAGCGAACCCCAGGCTGCCAAAGCAGAACTTGCGCATTTAACCGTTGCACCACAAGGCTGGCCCCTGCCTCTTCCTTTTTTGTTCTGTTTCAATGAGAGTGAACTTGAAAACTATCATAGTGGAAACCACATACAGACGAATCGTGGTCTGATGTAGAAGCCCTGTTGCTTACAGATTGAGTGAGGTCAGGCAAGCCATTTATCCTTTTTGAGTCTTGCTTTCCTCACCTTTTAAACTGAGGCAAAACTCATGCCTTTCTCTTCCACGCAGATATTCTGAAGATGCAGGAGGCTCTCAGATGTGAGATGCTTTAATTTGACCAACTTTCCATATTGACATGAGGGCCGACCTTGGATCCTTATTCATTCATCATTGGATACTGGCCGGTAACTTCCTGGTTGACTTTTGAAGCTATACTCCACCACTTTCCAAAAAGAACTGTGGCATCTACAAAATAATTGGTCATTATATTTCCTATAAAATAGAGAAATATACTAGAATAAAAGACCATGACCATGGGATGTGGTGAACCCCCGTAGATATGTGGGCCATGGGCTCACCTGCTTCCCCTGCTCTCTGGGAAGGAGTCTATTTACTTCCTCTTAAGGATTTCCTTTTGTCTCCTAATTGCTGCTTCTTGTGCCATGGGCCCCATTAACACTTCTTCATAGCAACCCTCTTATTTGTCATTGGTTTTAGCCAGCTTAATGGTCAATGTCTCATGAGGGTAGTAAGAAATGGGAAGGACCTTATTTTTCCCTCTACTGAATTGCCTGGAGATCATCTCTTAGTGACTGCAGCTGGAAGTGTGACATTTAATTAGTGGAGAAAATTGGGTCAGGCAACAGGCAGCCTGTGCCAGTGAGAGGGTAAGAAGAGGCTGGGGAAGAAGTGGCATGCTCAGTAGGGCAGTTTGGCCCAGGTTTTCTCCTAGATCCAGATCGGGTGCTCACATCACCACAGGTGGAGATTGTAGAAGCTTAGGGAATTTTCCATAGTGATGGGAACCACAAACGAGCCCCCACATACACCTAGTTTCTTCTAGTCCACCCTTTATCTATTTGGAAAATAAATGATGAATTCCCGAGAGGTAAGGACCTCACCCAACAAAGCCTGGCCTCCTGCTGACCTAGTGACTGGTGCTTGAGGATGGCAAAATCTTGCACTGAGATTTGTGGCCTCTCAGATCACAGAACCCAAGATGTGATGAGCTGGGACGGAGCTTACAGCACCTCTAGACCCAGTCCTGCACTTTATAGAAGAGGAAACCAAGGCCCAGAGAGGGGCCTTGACTTGCCTAAGGGACTCAGGGGCTGAGCTGGAACCAGTGCTTAGATCATTGGAACCTGGTTCGGAGCTCTTGGCTATGTCACTCCACCTCCATGACCAGATGGTGATGGTTGGGTTACCCTGGGTAAAATTACCCTCCTCTGCCCCAGAAGCCAATTGAAATCACTTGTGTCTGAGCTCCTGCTCTTGTCCATGGGTGTCCTAGAGATATGCATTCCCAGTTTATTTCCAAAGAACCATCTTTCTACTTGGAGTGATGCCTCAGCTGCCTTTGGGCTCCTAGCACCTTGAAAAGGCTGATAATCAGCAGCAGGAGCCAAAGGGCGCAGGGGACAGGAGGAGGGGCTTAGATGGAGCAGGAGCCAGAAAGGAAGAGGGCCCAGGAAGGAATTTAAAGGAAGTGTGTGGGGGGG